>NC_044066.1:8876832-8899332 GCF_902167405.1 Gadus morhua | reverse complement strand
TGAAGGAGGAGGAGGAGGAGGAGGAGGAGGAGGAGGAGGAGGAGGAGGAGGAGGAGGAGGAGAAGGAAACAGGAGATGTTTTGGAGTTAATGACTAAGAGATAATCTCAAATTGGATTGGGCAATGGTTTGGAAGCTGATAATTATGTTATATTATCTTCCTACCACCGCTGAAAAACCCACATGCGCCCCCTGAGAAACGCTCCCTTGCACATGTTGTGTACTTCCTTCCTGCCTGCCACACTGTCTAGTCTGCTGTGAAATGGGCCCTTTCCATTAAAATGACTTCACATCCTATTGAATAAAGATACAATAACACCATACTCTGCGAGCGCGTTCTTCACCCAATCATAGAGCAGACGACCAGTTAATCGGATAAAAACCCCCAAGCCTTCCTCCCTCCATTCAGAACGAACACGAAGCTCGCATGGTGCGGAGCCATCGAGACTCAAACCAACAACCTAAAGGGGAATCGCCACGCTGAAGTGAAGTGAAGTGTGTGTGGGGGGTGGGGGGTGGGGTTCTCCTCACCTCTGCGTAGATCCTCTTGTCGCTCTGCACCTTGGTGTTTGGCTCGAGGGGTAGGCGGTAGTCCGGGGCGCTGTACAGCTGCATCAGCAGGGGCGTGTGGGGCGGGGTGGTGGTGAAGGCGTGAACGACCGGGTCTCCACTGGCTGCAAACCGGGGACATAAAAGGCATGCTGTTCAAATGTTCAAATACTCGTGAATAATTAAATATTTAAACCCAATGTTTAAACCGCTTTTATAATATATCTGCTTATATTGCATATTTGATAAGATAGCCAAGCAAATACAATAAACCCGACCTGTGAACTTGTCAGATTTGAACGCTAATACATTGAGAATAATTAACGGAAACGTCAAATGTTAAACACAGTTGACCAGGTGCACTCATCTTCTTACCTGGCGAATAGTCTTTCAGTATCAGCAGTAACGGGATCATAGATCCCTCTCCCTGGATTTCGGAGTAGCTGGTGAACGATTGAGCCTTGAAATAGTCGAGGGCCTTCTGCTGCACAGCCAGGGCACTGTCATTGGTCAACGTGACTGACTTGTTCAGTTTGTGGTTGAAGTTGCCAGTCAGCCAGATTTCGTTGGTGGACTGTGTTGGTGAAGGCAAGACAACAACGAACCAATCAGAACATGATCCAACAGATTGTTCTTATGATGCTCAAAGAGTAGTAGAACAGTAATATAGGATGGCATACAATCCTATATTACCTATATTAGTATATATTAGTACCAAATGATCCCCCTCTTATCATACTCGTACCAAATGATACGCAAGCAAAGAGAAAAACACACTGTTTTTGCGACTGAAAAAGCAAAGCTGCCATTGTCAACTATTAATATCTAGATACGATTAAAATGCAAGATATTGATATGTATATAACGCGTAATATAATATACTGCATAATATATAATGTAGCAAATAGTATACGACAATTTGAAATTGGGCTCGAACTTTTTGATGAATCTAAAAAATAAAGAAATAAGTGAATACTGTCGGGAATGACTTTCCTCTTCCTTCTGCCTCTGGTTCCTCGTCCAATTCAATAAAACCTCAAACGTTCAACTTGTGTAACTTGGCATCGCTACTGAGCTCTCACTCATAAAGCTCTCTCGAGACCCAGGCGCTCACAGTGGGAATGAACACACTTTAATACATTCATCATCGCTTCATCTGTTCCCGTTCGAAATCCGACATTGTGAGCCGATTGGTCCAGATTACTTTTTTTTTTTTCCAGAGCATGTAGTAAAGATTGTGGTTCCTACTCCGGAAGTCTTCCTGAACCCCCAACTTTTTGGGGATATGGGCCTATGCGGCTCTCTGAGACAGTTACTAGACTACAGTTACTCAAGGGCTATAGAGGTGGGGGAATGGATCCAAATCAAATGGCACACAGATGACATGACCTTGTCGAATTAAAAGCCATTTGGAGTCTGATTAGGAGGCCCTGCCTTTCTCCTGACTTCCGGATTGTTTAGATGCCTTAAGCTGTCTTGCATCGTTGCAGACGCGTCCACTTCCCCCCATAGTGTATTTCAAATGACCATGGCCTCTCCAGCCCAGGCCAGTCCTTAACTCTCCACAAAGGTCACTCCCCTCACCTTTGTTCTCTGTGTTGTTACAGCCCACCCTCTGAAAGCTCCCGTACAAGAATCACGCACACCCGTTGTCTCTTTGAAGACGCTTGGTTAATGCGCCCAGTGAGACTCCCCATGATCACGCTCCATTAAATCAGATTTTTTGCTGTCAAGAAGTGTTTCTGAAATTATTATTTTTTCATCTGCTGTACAAAATGAACATGACTTGGCTTACTCCAAACTGGAACGGTGGGAATTTGCCGAAGCTCCATAATGTCCCTTGGGGGCCTCTCAGGAACAGACTAATGGCCTTCTCTGTGTCCACGCGAACCGACACGTTGCTGAAACACAAACACCAGTACGTTAACGGTGCGTCTGAGGGAAGGAATCGGCTATCGTCCCGATCAAACGTCATCTATCATATTGCGATTTATTCCTTTGGATTTCTTTCATCATCTAAAGTCATTTACAGGGCACTCGAATACGTGCCATTAATAACACGAGACCTCACCCTTTCACAAAAAGCGCACCAGCAAAATTACAAATTAATTACCAACTTGGGCTTCGGCCCGTTAATCTTTACGTCACGGGCCCTGTCTCCGTCCATTAACTTCCCTCCACTAATCATGTCGGCGTCAGTGATGGAACACGTACCGGGGACTGGCGCTGTCTGGGATGTTGATGATGTGGATCTCCCTGTCGCCGGGGGCGTCCACGAAGCAGGACACGGCCTGCGGCTTCGGCTGCGGCTCCATGAAGGGCTGCTGCTCCGTGAAGGGCTTCAGCGACGGGTCTTCGTGCTTCAGGACGCAGTCTCTGGAGCCCAGCCCGGTGCCTGTGGAGGAAAATGGCCATTTTTAAATTGTGGCGGTGTTTTCAAGTCACTGATGCAGCGATTGACCCTTTCTATCATGCATGGTTGCTGTTTGGTGTGACGGCAACTACTATGCCGTTAGAATAGAATAATAGTAATAATCATAATAATCATAAGGTTAATTGTATTTTATTATTAATGATTATAAAAATACATTGCATTTGTATGCCTCCTTTCAGGAGACTCAAGTTTTCCGTACAGAAAAAGAACGGAAACATCACATAGTAGTTAAAATAGTAGTTAAAATGGATGGAGACAATATACATGCAGCAAACAAAATCTTGGAAAAATCCAAGAGACCCTAGGAACACTAACCAACAGGAGGGAAGAGGGAACAAGAGTTCAATTACAAATAGCACTGTTTAAGTCCCCCCCCGCACAAACAACGGTCACTTCCTCATTATATACTCGCGGGACTAACCTGCTCTCCCAGTGTAGGCGATGTTCCCCGGGTTTCGGATGGCGGTCAGCGAGGTCACGCCCCCAAAGTTCTGTGTGGCCCAGTTGACCAGCTGCCCCAGATCTGTCGGCAGGTCAATCATATGGATTTGGTCCTTATGCATCATCAAAGTCATGGTGGAATTGTTGCCAACCTGAAAGGAAAACACGACACAGGACCGTATAAATAACAGTGGTTATCCGTTGACGATCAACTACAAGAGTGATCATCTGGCCGTAGGTGAGCAATACAATATTAACACTCCTGTCTGCCTCAGCTGTAGTCCTGTCCAGCTCAAGTGATAGGGAAGGATGACTGCTAAGGCTGAGGGGTTCAATTCCTACTGGGGCCACTCATCCTAAAAAATAGTTTGCACTCAAGGAGAGGTGCATTGTAAGACCCCGGGTTGAAAGTGTTGTTGTTAAAGTAACGTTGAAGGTGATATAGGTAAGGTTTCACAACTTTAATTTCAATGTCATTTTCTCAATGTCATCAATGTCACTATTCAGCTATGAATGAGTAAAATGCTCAGTGAGAATACTACTGGCTCAGTTCTGACCAATCGAGGCATCTCTCTTCCGGTTGGAAGGTTCAGGGGATTATCTTGCCTGTCAATAACATGCGAGCACACTGTTACCAGAGTTCCACCAAATGTTTGTGAATTAAACACTTCTCAATGGTGGAGAGGCATAGGGAGGGCCCGGAGAGGGTGGATGGTTTGTTTTCTAAACCTTGCTCTCTTCTGCTCTCTACAACTCTCAAATTTCACAGACACCAGCTTTAAGAAGCAACACAATATTAATATTTCTTGGTCACACCTTTTTTCTCCCTGGAGTAATGAGTGAGTCAGCTCTTTATTCATAGGACTTTTCCTCCTGTTCACCCATTTACTGCCACCTTCTACTACCACACACACACACACGTACACTGTACACACACACTGTACACACACACACACACACACACACACACACACACACACACACACACACACACACACACACACACACACACACACACACACACACACACACACACACACACCTCTTACCACTGCTATTCTCAAAGCAGGGTCCATTTGAAAAGGAATGTTTATTATGGTTAAGTGTCCTGGCGATTTCAGTTGGAGCCCCCCCCCCCACCCCACGACACCCCCCACCCCTACTGGAGGCATAGTCCTTCCTCCACTTCCTGTCTTGGGCCAGGAAACTGGCCCTTTTTTTAAACGGCGTGCGTCATTACAGTTGGCTGGAATCTGGCCCCTATATGGGGTCAAAATATACTGTCCACTAGTGCTGCTAGCCGCATGGAGGTCGATGGAAATATTATACCTTATGGAATAATAATAATACTTGTATAATGGATTATTTTGTTTTTCTGGAAACAGTATTGGATAGGGGTAATATTTGACCCATTAGTTAACTGACATTAATCAACTGGTTAATTAATTAATTCAGTCATAAATATTTACTACCAGTTATTTAACTGGTTAACTAGCGGCCTAAAAAATCATTTACTAATGGTGTTCCTGTTTACTGGCATTGTTCATGGTAACTTAGGTAATGGTATTCAAGTAGGATATTTATTTATACATTATTAAATAGAGTTAGGGCTAGGGCTAAGCCTAACCACAACCAGATTTATGTACCCTTATTGTAGAATGTTCCTGTTATGCTTTTGATGTACATAGAGGGATAGGGGTTAAGTCTGAGTTTTTTGGTGTCTGGGCAAATATACAAAAATAGTTACACAACTTCATTACTGTATGTACTGTGTGGATAAAACGGGGATATGAGTGCGTTCCCTTTACATAATAGCATAATCACTCTACAGCTGTTAGTTTGGTACATCAGCAATATTCTATATAATTCAAAAGTCTGGAAAAAGAACATTCCAGAAAGCAGTTTCCTGGGTGTGAGTGTGTATGGTGTGTGTGTGTGTGTGTGTGTGTGTGTGTGTGTGTGTGTGTGTGTGTGTGTGTGTGTGTGTGTGTGTGTGTGTGTGTGTGTGTGTGTGTGTGTGTGTGTGTGTATGCGTGTGCACATATGCTTGTTTGAGGGCAGTTGAAGTCGTCTGATTGAACAGTTGGATTAAAACAAAATGAAAGGGGAAAAGATTAACTGCCACTGATGTGAACCAGCTCTTTTGGGGACAACACATTTGGGAAACTGGAGATAATAAAGTCAAAATAAGATTCCAGAGAAAGTTGTCCCGAGACGCAATTCAAAGTAATCCTTCTAATATGTTGATTAAAGCAAATTTGCACATCATCAAGCGTGATGCAATCACAGAAATGAACATTTCTCTGGGTAGTAGATTCATTTAGGTAGGAATACTCTAAAGTACAACGCATGGGTATGTCTTACAAATATAAAGCAGATGGTACAAATGTTTCCATGTGGTATTGATCTGTCGCGCTCACCCCTTCTCCAACATTGACTTGATGAAGCTTTTTTACAGAGAATCGGTTCCCTCTGTAAAGCTTTACTATCAAATTATGAATTTGAGTGATGATTTAATCGTAACTCAAGGTCTACGCTGCCTAAAGTCAGAAACATTTTAATATCCTCTCCAGTGGCTGAATGGGCTGATAAAAAAAAAATGATGATTCAAAAAATTCATCAAGGTCGATCACCAGACGCTCAGAGGGGCGAGGTGGAATACAGGATACAAATGCACAGTGCGCTACAGAAAAACGTTTGGAAAAACAAAACAGAAAGCTCTACTCGGCTCCGGGAACTTGCTGAGCCATCTCCTGTTTGGATTGGGTCCCTTAGTCCCCAGCGTGCTTCCAGGTATCACCACCTCATCCTGTACTGGTATAAAGGTTCACACTATGTCCCTAAAGTACTATGTCCCCATAACACTGGCCCTATTATGCTACCAACACCCTTGGTTCACATAATGTCCCCAACACAGTCTGTCACCAATATGTCCCCAAAACGACACGCTCCGTCCCCGACACACTCTGTCCCCAACACACTCTGTCCCCAATATGTCCCCAAAACGACACACTCCGTCCCCGACTCACTCTGTCACCAACACATAATGTCCCCAAAACACTCTGTCCCCAATATGTCCCCAAAACGACACGCTCCGTCCCCGATACACTCTGTCCCAAACACAGTCTGTCCCCAATATGTCCCCAAAACGACACACTCCGTCCCCGACACACTCTGTCCCCAACACAGTCTGTCCCCAAAACGACACACTCCGTCCCCGACACACTCTGTCCCCAACACATAATGTCCCCAACACACTCTGTCCCCAATATGTCCCCAAAACGACACATTCTGTCCCCGACACACTCTGTCCCCAACACATAATGTCCCCAACACACTCTGTCCCCAATATGTCCCCAAAACGACACACTCTGTCCCCGACACACTCTGTCCAATACACTCTGTCCCCAACACATTATGTCCCCAACACATTATGTCCCCAACACACTCTGTCCCTAACATGTCCCCGACACACTATTTCCAAACACACTCTGTCCCCAACACACTCTGTCCCCAACACACTCTGTCCCCACTATCTTTCCCTCAATGCAGTGCCCCAGATGAGCCGTCAAACCCCCCAGTGACGTCCTTCCTCAGACAGACACAGAGCAGATGCTGTTGTTTCAGGTTAAAGACAACACACACACAATCACTCCCCCGCGTGATCCCACCGAGAACATCCCGTGGGCCGGGGGAATGTACTGCAGACCCCTCAGCAGGATGTAACACACGGTGTAGGATCTCTACTCTTTTACTGGAAGCGCATCATCTTTTTTGTAGGCGCACCGGTTCTCTTGTTAATGACGTGACAAACTGAAAGATGGTCAATTGAGACAAAAAGTTTTTTAGATGGTTTTATATTTTGACTGTTCCTTAGAATCACTATGGCTTTCTTGCTTTCTTTTGTCCACATCTGCTGACACTGTCAATTGAATAGATTCATATTTCCTGAAACCCATTTGCCTCAGATTGATTTTAATTTACTCCCAGTCTGTCCTGCAATTATGCGAGGCACAGCAACAATCCTAAACAGTTAAATACAACTTCACTTCTTCAATGTTGTTTTAGGGAATCCAACAGTGAGAGTCCAAGAAAGTCCAAGAAAATGCAGAAATTTCCAATTTATTACAGACAGACTCAACCTGACACTGACAGAGGCCCTTGAACAAAGTGAAAACTAAACCTCATTGGATTCTCATTGGAACAGCTTTTTCTTTTTCTTTTTTACAGACAATGCAGTTGGTCGTTTTTCTTTTTTCTTTTTTCTATCTGGCTACCCAAGCACTCCCACTCTGTTATCTATTTTATAGAGTGCAGTGCTCAAATGTAAACTGTCGCACACACAGAGAGAAGCCCTGGGGGAGAGTCAGTGAAAACAAACAAGGTTAATTGTTTCTCTAAACTGGCCCTGAGGACCACACATCTGTGCTACTTTGATTCCACACCAAGCATCTGGCACTAGCTTCGTACATCTGGGGGGTGGGAGTATTCAAACAAAAATACTCTGAAGTCCAACCCCGAATCGATACAAATATTGATTCGCTAGATGTGCTACTGTGTAACTGCTACTGCTAGTACTATTGTTATGGAACCCCTGTGAAAGACGCTACGTTACTGGAAGGCCAACCCAGATGTGGGTCTGCACTGATTATGGGTCTGCACCGAGGCCCGGTTAGAAGACATATAGATAGTCGGCTGGACGGCTACGCCGACATGAAGTAGACTGGTTTAGTCTGCTACCCATGCCCTGGCACCTGTAAGGAGCATTGGGTAGGTCGCCTACCCAATGTGAATGTCAGGGTGCCGGGGGGCCATACACCTGTGTGTTTACCCTGCTGGAACAGCTCTGTGAAGGGGGTCCAATTGAAAGTAAGGGCATTAATGTACTCACGTAGATGTTGACGTCCTTGTTCAGTGCCAAGAGCACATGGCTCGCAGCAGGGGAGCTCGAGGTGAGGATGACCTTCATGGGCCCGGCCATGGTCATGTTCAGACTGAACATACCCTGGAAGACAGAGAGATTGAGCTTGGATTTAGAATATGTTGTCATTTAGTGGATTGTTCGATCCGTAGTGAACTACGGGCTGAACAGTCAAATCCTAAGTGTCACGACAGAGTTCCTTAAGAGTGGCTCTAGAGTAGCTGTTGACCCATTACCACAGAGAGGTCATCGTAGGACAAATACAGGTGTTTCTCATAACACTAACAATGGTTCATGGCCTTTTCATGTTCAAGGGTACTACAGGGTAGGCTCAGCTACCTTTACATTAGTGCGTTTAGCAGAC
The DNA here is from genome assembly GCF_902167405.1 of Gadus morhua. Taxonomy (NCBI): domain Eukaryota; kingdom Metazoa; phylum Chordata; class Actinopteri; order Gadiformes; family Gadidae; genus Gadus; species Gadus morhua. The sequence goes on along the minus strand of NC_044066.1, from coordinate 8,890,624 downwards.
GCTTTTACCCACAGCCACTTACCATAAGTACATTTGTCATTGACCCTGGACAATGTTCGCTGGTACAAAATAGTAGCAGACCTATAATAAGTATTATGAGCGAAAACTGTGTGTACTACGTTGACACCTCTGTGAAAAGGATCGGAATCAGAAACAAAAGGTTAGGTCATTCAGTGTCACAGAGTACATGTTAGGAGTAACAATGCAAGACATGTTCTCAATACATCTCCTATATCCAATGTGTCCGTCACTGCCGATCATGCACTTGGAAACATGCTCTCCTTGAAACCGAGAGACCCACATATCATATCTGGACAGTACATCACCAGGGGTGATTGGATGACATCATCGGACATGCATGAGATGACGATTAAGTTATAAATCAGCTCCACAGGGGAGTCCGGTCGTACAATGTGTTAAATACATGTACAGATGTAGGATGTCTGGGGTAGGTGGTCACACAATCGCACGCACGCACGCACACAAGCATGTTTCGGTTGTTCAGGGTTGTACAATCATGCGTTAAAATAAACCGAATACAATAAACAAAAGAAGAATCAGCAGACACAACCGCTTCACCTTGTCGACTAGACATTTCCTACAACCCGTCTCCAAATGAGCTTCCGTAAAAAAAAAGAAGACAACGCAAATTGGAAGCACAGATCTACAACCCCGAATCCTCATCTCCTGCAGCGCCATGACACCTCGCTATCCAGAGGGAGGCCGTCTGAAATTCATCGCACCGCAGAGGCAAGAATTTAATCTAACACTGCAGGCTCCAGCAGAGAGAGCGATCTGCGGAAGGGACTGGAATGGTCGCGGCTCGGCCGGTAATGGTATCTCTGTGGCGGGGCTGATAAAGCTCCCATGCAAACAAACGCTGAACAGACCCTTTCTCTATCCCTCCCTTCAGCTTTTATTGAGCCGCTGACGAGGAGCACAGGAGCACTGCCTGCGAGAGGGTAGGAGTCGTCAGGGCGGGAATGGTGACCGTCTTCAGGTGCACGCGTCATACAGCAGGGAGCGCCTGGAGGAACTGAATGACTTGAGGGGGCTGTGTGTATGACGAGAGCCTTGATCGGCAGCCGGTCGAAGTCACGGGGCCCAGGGTCAGGCTGCGGAGGGTGTGTTGATACAAGAGGGAGGGGTCGGTGAGGGCAAGGCGGTTGCGGCGCTGGAGGAAGCATCCGTCCACCCGTTGGTAGGTGTCTGTCATCCGTTATCATCCTTACATTCAACCTTCCATCACCCTAGCTCCACATCCGTCCGTCCGCCCATCCATCCATCCATCCATCCATCAAACTGTCTATCCATGCATCTCTCCATCGACCCACAATCCATCCATCCATACACCCATCATCCATCAATCCATCTAACTATCATCCATCCATCCATATAACTATCATCCATCCATACGTCCATTCCTCTATCCTGCCAGCCCCTTGCCAAAAGTTCTTTCAGGGCATATCCAAGTTAAGCCATGGTATAAGGGACCAGAACGCTGGCACGCACTACCCTGAACCCTTTTTTAAGAAGAAAACTAAGATGTCATAAGAGTCATTGTTTCGCCATCAGCGTGGAGAAATGCACACTACAGTGCCCAATCCTTCATGTCGTGACTCAACAGAAACGGATTGGCTGCAGCACACTTTTATTACAGAAACCGAAAACAAATCACGAACGCGGTAGTTTTAAATGGCATTTTTTTAATTATTTAACAGCCGAAAAAACTTTTGTTGTATTTATTTTATTATTATTTATTTATTTTTGTTCTTCCCTTTTTTAAATGAATCCAACTGTATAATCATAATAAAAACAATATCTGTGCTACCAGGCATTCCCGATGTACCCCCTCCTGCTGTGAGATTTGGCAGAGAAAGAGAGAGCAAGAGAGAGAGAGACAGAGAGACAGAGAGAGAGAGAGAGAGAAAGAGAGTTATTCAAATCCGTTCCAGATCTGTGTTGTGCTTTCTGTACACTGCTGGGTAAACACCTGGACCCCCCTTCCCCATATAGATTCAGTGGCGTTTCCAATCGTACAACGGGCCAGTTGTCAACGCTCTAGCCACCGCAAAAGAACACTCTACGGCTGTACGACATATGGGAGAGGATAGGTCTGAGTTGAAAATGTTAGCTACATGGTCTGAGCTATGAAATTGACTTGGCAAAACGATGAACAATGAATTAGCAATGAATGGATTTACAATTCATCATTCACGTGATAGCTTTGCTTTGCTCAAATATTTGATTCCTCTTACATCCTTGTGTTGGTTTTACTGCCAAACACTACCAAAATATTATCCCATAAACCCCTAACAGCTTCCTTCCATGGAAGTGGACTCGTGTTTTCGCTTTGGCAAACGTCAAATCCCCGTTATTAAATTCATCTTGTTGCTACCTGCTGGGAGCCGCATATGATCTAAAAGGATTATGATGAGCTAATGCCAGATCATGGAGCGGTAATTGCCGGTCTCCCGCGGAGCGAGACGAGGCCAGAGTAGACCTCATAACATGGACAAACACCACAACAAACCGAGACGGAAGAGGAAGACGAAAATAAAAAATAAAAACAAGCTGACGGGAGAGCCTTCGAAATGTCACGGGCGGGACAGAAAGAGAAGGACGTAGAAGAGGGTGAATACATCTGATAATGAAGAGGATGTGAACTGGGAGGATGTTTGCCGCGGCGTGATGTGCGACAGATCCGTATAGCGGCGCATCTACAGAGTGTGCGTCGCGTGGAAGAAGGTCACCGAAAGGAATGAACGAGAAGAGAGCGAGGGAAGGAAGGCGAAGGGAAAACGGTGGCTGATGCTATCCCATCCCACCGAAATGATGGCGGGCTGCGATAGCTGTTGATTTTTGACACAGGTTCGCATGCGCAGGCGTCAAGTCGAAAAAAGTACGACGTCGTTTTTCCTAATTCAGCCACATCCACCTCCATTAGTTTGCATTTGTTATTGTGTTGGTTTAGCCCTTCTGGATATATCGTCTTGCCTGCCAACATTAAACCATTGCACCATCTCACTAATTAGCCCAACGAGGTGGACTTTGTGGGAGCCCCTTGTTTGGCAGGAAGTCGAAATTTAAATGCAATCCTGTTATGTCGCTGCGTCTGCTCCCTCCGCAAGACGGGAAACATCCCGATGTGAGGGGGGCGAGTGCGCGGGGTATTAAGCTCCAAAAAAAGTGTGTGTGCGTGCGTGTGGTTAGGAGTTGCGAGAGAGAGAGAGAGAGAGAGAAAGAGAGAGAGAGAGAGAGAGAGAGAGAGAGAGAGAGAGAGAGAGAGAGAGAGAGAGAGAGAGAGAGAGAAAGAGAGAGAGAGAGAGAGGCGAGGGCTGTAGTGTCTAACCAGGCATGGATCTCCATTTCACTGTTTATGGTTACTGTGTTGTTTTTTGATTTGGACTTTTCTTACTTTTATCCCCCCGCCGTCTTGTATGGGCAGAGGAAAGCCGATTCACAATAGGACTACAGACACAGCCATTACTGGGTAGGAATTGATAATGAGACATGGAAGCGGAGGAGTGGTGCAAACAAGTGAACAGGGGGATATTTCTGCAGCATGGCAGCGCCGGATATAACCCTAATTGAAAGGAAAAGAACAGCGTTGTGGCTGGTGTGGGTAAAAATAAAGCCCGGAAGAGTCGCATTCATAATGAATTTGACATGCTTTACCTTCAAACGAGGAATACTGTCGGCATGAAAGCTGCCACGGCTTCACGGAGTAATGACACAAAGAAAGAAGGAATTGTATTTTCTCGTTTTTTGTTAGCTTATGTTCAAACAATGCGCCTTTTTCTCACGTGAATATTATATTGTGTTGTAGTATTATGCAGTGTGGAACAGTAGCAAAAAGGGTAAATAAAATGTATGATACATTGACGATACAAAATCATTTTAACCCCAAATTCATAAAATATTCAAAACAATGAAGAAGAGAATGTGGAGTTGTATATTAGGATAAGAAGATGATGTCCACCTCACTGGCCTCATTCTCCTACAACAAGCTCGGTCACCATAACTTTAATAAACCCCCCACACATTTTACCCCGTGCCCCCATGATCACATGACCTCCGACCTTTGAACCAAGCAAAGTACAAAAGCAATCGTTTTCCCTCCTCAGACCTCTTTCCCTTTCTCTTTTCCTCAAAGCACTCTCTTTCCCCCTTCTTCTCTTCTCCACTGCAGCACAGCCTCTGCTGACGCTGCTTCCACTTATTCTTTTGTGTCTCGCGTCTCACCCCGGGCCGGCACCGAGGGTCCGGTCTCGGGCAAGGCTCCCCTCGCCCCCTAGGGGACCGGCCGTGCCAAGGTGTCACATCAATGGGCTGTGGAAGAACTACTCCTCCCGCAGTTCTTTTTTTCTTACTTGGTTTCCTTGTAAGCGACGGACGACCATTTTTCTTATTTTCGCTGCCCATCCAATTACCTCTGAAACCCCCCCTCTCTGTGTCTCTCTTTGTCTCTGTGTGTGTGTCTCTGTCTCTCTTTGTGTCTCTGTGTGTGTGTGTGTCTCTGTCTGTGTGTGTCTCTCTGTCTCTCTTTGTGTGTCTGTGTGTGTGTCTCTCTGTGTGTGTGTCTCTGTCTCTGTGTGTGTCTCTCTGTCTCTCTTTGTGTGTCTCTGTGTGTGTCTCTACTGTGTCTCTGTGTGTGTCTCTGTGTGTGTCTCCCTTTGTGTCTCTCTTTGTGTCTCTCTGTGTGTGTGTCTCTGTGTGTGTGTGTGTGTGTGTGTGTGTGTGTGTGTCTCTCTCTCTCTCTCTCTCTCTCTCTCTCTCTCTCTCTCTCTCTCTCTCTCTCTCTCTCTCTCTCTCTCTCTCTCTCTCTCTCTCTCTCTCTCTCTCTCTCTCTCTCTCTCTCTCTCTCTCTCTCTCTCTCTCTCTCTCTCTCTCTGTTCATCTCTGTCCATCTCTCTCCTGCCACAGAAGAAAAAAGAGAGGAGGAGAGGGAGATATTTTCTTCTGTGGGCCGTTACCCTTCTAGGAGCACATTTTAAATCTGAATTATGGTCATATTTGTGACCTGTGGGGATAGATTATGGAATAAGGGGCGGAAGAGCGGTGCTTTGGCGGCACATTCCTGCTTTTGTTTCGGTGATAGCATGAGGAATGGATTCAGGGTTTGGGCTTTTTGTTCTTTTTTTTTTTAATCAGTGCAAAGTGCAACGCAGGTGAGACTAAACTGTCACTGCTAGGCCCTAAATCAGCGCGCGCCACAATGGGATGTTGGGAGATGGTAATGAAAAGAGGAAGAAGGCTAGGGGTGGAGGAGATGGAGGGGGGGGGGGGGGGGGGGGGGTGGAGACAGAGAATGCCAGATTGGGGAGCGTCTGCAAGAAAAATGCTTCCCATCCAGCCGGACAGCTCTGGCAAGAGATAAAGACATTCCCTTCTATTAATGTGTTTACGAAAAAAAAAAAAAAAAACTCCTCCAAAGGCTGACATTTCTTCGTTCCGCCTTAGGAACAGATAAGAACGTTGTGATACTAAATGTTATGACCCCTTCGCTCCTTCAGGTTTTTTTACACAAGGAAAAACCATCCACTGGCTGTCCCCGAAGACAGCAGGATATGGTAGCTGGCTAGAATTTCCATTTAATTAGGACGCCATGTTTCACAAAACCAAACGGCTTTTTGAGAATATTCAGCAATACCCCACACGCATCCTCTCGCACACTTCCCCGGTTCAACACAAAAAAACAACTGGTAATCGTTTTCCTTAATCTGGCTCCCAAAGAAAGCTGAATTTGCAGAAGAAGGCTGTCATTGTTTGAGTTTTTCTCCCACTTATAGCACTCTGGAAGGTGCGTGTTCCTGTGTGTTCCTGGTGTCGGTGAGGTGGGACATCCCCCTACACACAGTCTGGATACAGCTGTTTGTGTGCCATGAAAAAGGCTACACAAAAGCAATGAGTTGGTATTAATGTTATTATCATGCACAAATGCAATGATTTCGAAGTATTATTGATAATACTTACATTGATACTAAATTAGCATTTGTATTATTACCATGGACCTTGCATTGAGTTTCAATCGCTTTTAATCATATTTAATGGTATAAGTGTTGTGATAAAATACAATTTAGCATCCTATAGACTGTCATTCAAGAGCAAATGTAAATTTGTCTGTCATAGTCATGGTATCTGAAACGACTGATGTTATGACGGTGATCAGTAAAGTTTTTTTTTATTCCACGTTACCCTGAAACAAATGAAAACATGAAAAAAAAGAGGAACTAAAGAAATATGTTGAAATGGCGGACTTTCAAATGTAACCATGCCATCGCATTGGACTCTGTAATGTGGAATTGTATATTTCAAATATATCGGTTGGATGGAAAAAAAGGGGAAATCTAAAATGCAAAATATCAGAGTGAGAGTGAAACACAAGACTGTTCTCGTGTACGCCACCGCAGCTTCAGAGAATCGTGCTATATATTACAGTCGCTTTCTTATCGGAGAGGGGACTTTGAAAAGACGATTCCCTGCTGGTGTTTCTTGTCGTGCCTTCATTAGTTTTGTGCGGTGCGGAGGGATTTAGGCAGACAGACCTCGGCTGCTGTATCGCACCGTCTCGCTGGGAATCACCACCCAACACATTAAGCCCCCTGCTTCCAAATCGCCCACATCTTACAGGCCTCTTGTCTGCATCCACAACACCGGCTGAAAGATGGGAATGAAGGCACAGTTTTTCTCAGCAAAAGAGACAAAGAGGGAGAATGAGAGAGTAACACACAGAGAGACGGACAGACAAACAGACACACAAAGCGAGAGAGAAAGAGAAAGAGAGAGAGAGAGAGAGAGAGAGAGAGAGAGAGAGAGAGAGAGACAGACAGACGCAGACGAAGACAGAGATGGAGAGATAGAGAGAGAAAAAGATAGAGAGGACCAAATGAGATGGAAGCAACACAGACAAGGTAGCGAACGAGCAGTGATAAAGACATGACTAATGTTCTCTGACCAGACAATGTGGGCCAGTGAAAAATGGAGGCTTCTGCGGCAATAAGACTACAGATTAAAAGTTGTAGTCTCTTTTTGTTTTTGTTTTGCTGTGATCTAGAAAAATGATGGTACATCGTAGACTTGACAACAAAAAATACCAGACAGTAAATTATAAAATATTTATGTTTTTTTTATACTGTGATGTAAATAAGTCGTCTACAGCAAAACGCTAGCAAGTTTTACCCTCTTGCCAAATTCCGAAACAAATGGAAACAACACCCAAAGCCTCTGATAATATAAATGTATTCTGAGCCACTCAAAGTAACCCACCCAACAGCAGTGAACGCGAGCCTGCTGCTGGACAACCCAATAAAGTCCACGAATGTGTGTGTGTGGAAGGACAGAACAGAAAAAGAAAAGCCCGAAGCTGCGACAGAGAGACACCAGGCGATGTTGTAAAGCTGTTAGGAGACATAGGGTTTCTTCAGGTCATCCCTACACCAGCAGATATCATGGCTGGTTTTTACTCCATACCAGTGGATCTCTGCCACAGCAACCACTGTGGAACATTACTGGTTGGGTTGCTCACAAAACAGACTTGATTAATATCTAAAGTAAAGTCTGACAGCAGACCGGTGTGGGTGTCAGATTGACTCGGCTGCCAGATCGACTCGGGGTCCTGCGCTTACAGATGACGTATCGACACTTGACGTATCGACACAAGACAACGGACAAACCCGGAAGGGTTGTTTATAAACGGGGCTCAATCATGGACATAAAAAGAAGGCTCAATCCGTTTTGGTTTTGATTTCATTGAACGCAGCCCGTTCTTTCGCACAACAAAGCCATTGGAAACACGTCTAAAAGCACTGATGAATGCATATGTAACCCAGTTCCTGTTAGGGACTCTTATTCTGAAGGAGGAGAACGGAAGTGTCTGCGTGTGGGTCGCTGTTTTGACTCTGTGTTGGGAGCGCTGGAAATAAAGTGGATCGCCCCGTTCAGTGAATGGAGTTAACCGATTCTTCTTTTATATGTAACCCAAGTATATGCAACAATAATTTGTACATTAGATTACTATTCTATTCTAATTACTAATACTTGGGAATAACATGGGAATGAATGAAACGCGCATGCGCATTTAAAAGACAGAGTTTACAGGAAGTGCGTCATTATTGCGCATCCTGGACCCCGAGTCGACCTGGCAGCCGAGTCAATCTGACACCCACACCGGCTTAAATGGGTTTGTGCTCGAAGGGTGATTCGCTTTCTTTTGCTCCGTATTGTTTTGACCAATCACGTCGCTGGAGGCGGGGATCGCTGAGCGCGTAATTGGAAACACAACCTCGGCCGGCACTGGTTAGCCCTAAAAAAGTTGAAGATTCAACACCTCGTTAGCTCACCGAATGAGTTTTGTACGGTAGAATATCTCTGAAACAAGCGTAACTCCGCTCCTTTACTGTCTAGGCTCTGTGCCGTTCTTCCCGGAAGTTCGGCTGTAGCAAAGTAGGACTGCTGATTCCCAGATCACTGGTAGAAGAAATAAGTGTTCATCAAGCTTCTTGTCAAAAGAGTAAAATAGTGACAAGAAGGCGGAGCTAGATTCCAGTTAATGCCGGGAATTAATGCCAGTTAATGCCGGGAATCCGATTTCTTTGGAGGCCCCAGACAGCGGAATGGGAGTTCTGATGGTCAAATACTGAGAACCAAGAGCCCAGAGGATGTGATGTGTCAATGTTCATCATCCCTTTGACAATAGGGTCGGAGAAGGTTCACAGAATCCCCCTCTCCCTGGTAGTAATGAGTCTTAACCTCCTCACGAACCGAAGGACGTGTGTCATGGGCAGGTCCACATGATTAGGACAAAAATGATCATTCAATGTAACAGGCTTACAAAGAGATTTATTTAAGACTGACCAAAATCTGGATTTCGATTAATATGCAATTGATACCCTGGTCATGTGTGACACATCACAGAAAAGAGAGGTTCATATGACGAGGGGGAGGATGACGCACTAGAGTCCTTCACCCACACTGCAGGTCAATGATTTTCTTGGAAGAGCTCAAGTCATAGCGTTCACCAGAAGTCACTGATGAGAATTAAATAATTTAAACCCATTATAGTTCTGCCAGTTGCTAGGCAGCCTTTGTAAACTTTGGAGAGTAAATCAAGTATGAATTAAAGAAATGAAGACACAGGACAGGAAGAAAAGCTGAATTATGAGGGAGATAGAGAGGAGTAGGGTTTTAAAGACCATTAAGGACAACAGATTGAGGTTGAGGTTCTTGGCTGTGTGAAGGGCTGCTCAATTATTCTAGCTCCAGACAGTATTCATCATTTTTTGAGCAAGGACACAAGCAACTCTACTTTCATCATAATTTGTCTCTTCTATTCGACAATCAACCAAAAGAGTATGCACAATCTTTTCACTACGTCAAAGAAAACACACAACATGTCCTGATTCACCTGTAGGCATATGCTTTGTTTCAACACAATAGAATCTAACACAGCCGGCAATAAGTTTTAAGTAAATATCCGACTCGGCCCGAGCCTATGGTATAGCATAGCATATTGTATTGTCTACAGTCTATTGTTTCGCACACACAATTCCTGAAGCGATAGCGGACAGAGTTGCAGCCATACTTTCCCCTAGTCTGAGAACTCCCTATATGTTTACATGATTTTTGTATACATTTGCTTGTTCTGCTTTTTAACGCATTGATCGACAGGATGTGAAGCGAGGAAGTGAAAGCAATCGAACCTGTGGCGACCTCAAGGCCTGTTGCCTTTGCGTTTAGCTCGTAAGCGGATGGAGCCAGCAAGACACCACAAGTGTATGTTTAGAGAGACGTGGATTGATCTGAGATGTGCAGTGTTTGAGCCAAACTATGTTAGGGGGTTAGGTCTTTATGTGGAAACTTCTTTGGGGGGCCACCTGTTTTAAGTAACCGTCTAAAGAAACACAATGCCCTTTCATATACTTGTAAGAATAGTGTCTGCTTCTTTTTGTTTTGAGCCACGTCAAAGACCGTTTTCTGTCACCCTGTTGGGAGACAAACTTTGCAGACTCTGAATTTGAATAGTCGCGCCGTCGGAAGGCAACAGCGGATTACGACAGCGTTAGGAATAGCGAGGCAGCGTGCGACATAGTGTGTCAAGAAATTAGCTTCAAACTGAACGTGATGCAATCATTAGCCAACGGTATATCTTCTGCTATCGCTGGAGCAGATAAATGTGATATATATATAGATTCAATATAGCACACAGAAACTGTTCACGCGTTGACAGTACTTCACGGTTGTCAGACGCTATCGCAGAAATAACCCAAACAACAGTTTGTGATCGCAATCTTATCTTTGCATTGCTCAAGCCTTTCAAGTACATAATTATACCATGCCAAAGGACAAATGTATAAGAACATAAGCATATGTGGCCTTCATCGAAAGAAAAACCTGTTAAAACCTGTATTTATTATTAAAGTTATCATCAAATTTCAACAGAACACATATCATGCATCGTTGAAAGTAAGAATCAGATCGTTAGTAGTTTCTATACGTTATACCGTCTGACATTCTCAGTAAATATTGCACTTCACACATCGGGGACCTCAGGGAAAGAGGCGCGACCCCGCCGTGACCCTGCATCCACTCGGGTTTGAACATCTGACACGTGTTAATGGTCAAGCGTTACACTGGGGAGTCCCTGGTGTTTACACTGAATGCGGCTAGCTGCTCACTAACACGCTAGCTCTGTCATCTGGAATCACTCACACCCCCTGACGCAAGTGGCCGTTTCACAAGAGGAGTGGGCGGGAGGGGGAGAAGATTACAGCCGTGTTTGGACCATTATATTAAAAAGGATTTCATACACTGGAGAATTATCCCAGGATGTTTTTCCTATCTAATGGTGGGGAATTAGTTATCACGGACCCGGTAGCCAAAACATATATTTCCTTAGAATAACGCAGCACAATATGTGTAGCACACATTTATCGTAAAGACTGCGTTCAGGCCAGCGTCGCACATAACAGGAATAACAGTGATTAAAAGAAAAAGGAGGCAATAGGGATGTTTGTTGTGCAATCCTGTGTAGCTCAGTCGGTGGAGCGTGGCATTAAACCACTGTGAGTGGGAGGGGGTGGGGGTTAGACTCCTCCTCCCCGCATGCGTCCATACGTACACTCGGGCCGGGCTGGATGTTGAGGATGTGCACCTCCTCGTTGCCGGAGGTCAGGAAGCTGGTCCAGCAGCCTACGGGCATCTCCTCTACCTGCACCCAGGGGTTGGCCTTGGGTAGAGGCACACAGCTCTGAGCAGCCCCTAGACAGGACACAGCACACAGCAGCATCAGGGGAGCGGTTCAGACGGGCACTGTCTTTATGCCATGATGGTGAAGGTGTGAATTATGAATCCAAGAAGAGGGAACTACTGTGGAAATAAAAGTTTGCAATGAATGAGAAAAAACAGAAAGTCGTTGAATGTTACACAATGCTTTTGTGTCTTTCGGGGAAGCCGGTTTTAAGGTCTGAAATGGTTTGAATCGGTTCCCAGGAAAAACATTAATCTTAGGAAAACACTAGATCACTGCATAGCAATTTGCTTTCTTAATATGTATTTATTATTCTAATTTTTCTTTTATTATGACCTATGACCAAAAGACACGCGTCTGTTGAGGTCATCACCCTGACACTCGACAAATGAATCTCATTCTAAACAGGCCACCTTCAGAAGTACCAGGACCTTAACACTTTGATAGACCCAATCAATCAACGTCTGAGTGCACAATAAGGACCTCCGAAGGTGTGGTGGTTTCCTGTCTCATTCATGTCTGCCTCCTTCATACGTCCATATCCTCCTCCCAGAAGGCAAGGCTCGGTGAGCTTTAAAGTTATTATTAGTCCCATTTTGTTCCCGTTGGTGACTCAGTGTATGGCGTCTTAGTGGATGGTGTTCAGACGTTGACTCCGTTGGATAAAGCTAGCTATCTAGTGTATTTGCAAAACAGATTACTCTGCACCTATTATTTATCATCATCGCAGAGCCGGGACACTGCAGCTGTGTTTCTGTGTGTGTGGGTGTGTGTTTCTGTGTGTGTGTGTGTGTGTGTGTGTGTGTGTGTGTGTGTGTGTGTGTGTGTGTGTGTGTGTGTGTGTGTGTGTGTGTGTGTGTGTGTGTGTGTGTGTGTGTGTGTGTGTGTGTGTGTGCGCACGCGTGTGTGTGTGTGTGTGTGTGTGTTCTCCTTCATAACAGCAGTGCGTTCTACATTTAGAAAGCATGAACTGTTGCCAAAGAAAACGTTGACCATTTGTATGCACTGTGATATTCTCCTCCAATGAACCGACTCCTTCCTCAGGAAGCACGGGGTCAGTAACCACTTCCTACCCAATCAGAAGCCACCCTGGAAGACCTATGTCCCGCCTTATCTAGTGAGAGATGAAAAGATCTGATTGGGGGTTTTATCTGGCCATTGTGGTGTCACCAGGAAGCAGACATCACAGCCGAGGCATTTCTCCGATCCCTGATTGGCTGCTGAGGATCAGGCCTTTAAAGCTCTGAAAAAAACGCAGACTATCTGTCTCCTAGTGCTGGGAGATTTTACTCACGCTACAATTAGCGTCAGGAATGAGTCAACGTCTCGTCGGAAATCGCAGAAACACATCTTAAGCCGAAGGCCGCTTCAACGTTCACCACAACAAAGGGGGGAGTTATTCAAACTGTTAACAAATGTAATGAGGATTTGTTTGACTTGATTTAAACAGAAAATAACGTATAGCTTAAATTTTGTGACTTAATTGATACAAAATTATAAATGTACTGAACAGCATTATTTACAACAGCCATATCCGAGAAAGATAGCAATCACTACAAAAGTTTTTTTTTTTTTTCAAACCAAAATCAGGTGAGTACGGAGTTTCTTTGGTTGAGCGAACAGCATCCATAGAAACCGTATTCGTCCCTCCTGGATGAAACGGAAATTTACGAGACATCTCGGGTTCATTCCCTGAGAGTGTCGAGGTATGGAAAAACGAAAAAAAACAGGGAGAAGAAGATGGACGACAAGACGGCGGACAGGAAATGAAGAAGCTGGCGAGGTCAACAGGATGAGCCGTATTTAGAGGGGTGGCTAATGCGGGCGGGTGACCCTGGTGAACGGCAATGGAAGAAGGAGATGGGGGAGCAGAGGCCAGAAGGGAGTGATCAAAAGTCTACGAATGGGATGAAAAATGTATTTGTAAACCTTCAGATTATTTCTAATTTATTGAAATGTTTAAATCATTATTACATTTTTAATGAAACAATTTTTTCATTTTTTTCTATATGTTTTTTCTTTTCAGACCATAATTTAAATTGACGGGTATGGGGATTATGATGAGGGACATACTCCACCACCACCAACCACCACCGCCCCATCCATCCTTACTCACTGGTCAGGACGTTCTTCCTGTTATTCTGCCCCAGCCTCTTCCATGCTGCGGCCGCCGTGTCTGTGGCGGCGGAGCCACATTCATAAAGATAGTGGCTCCTCTCATTTCCCTGTGACGCAGTCAACCGCCCGCGACCGCCGTGGCCCGGAGGACCTTGTGTAAATCACACTTAATGGTTAACGCTGGCGTGTGTGCTCGTGTGTTTTGTGTGTGTGTGTGTGTGTGTGTGTGTGTGTGTGTGTGTGTGTGTGTGTGTGTGTGTGTGTGTGTGTGTGTGTGTGTGTGTTTCTGTGTGTGTGTTCGTGTTTCTGTGTGTGTTTCTGTGTGTTTGTGTGGAAGTGCTTCTGTGTGTGTGTGTGTGTGAGTTTCTGTGTGTATATGTGTTTCTGTGTATGTTTCTGTGTGTTTGTGTCTGTGTGGAACTGCTT
>NC_044066.1:8739063-8759063 GCF_902167405.1 Gadus morhua | reverse complement strand
AAATGAAAATAAACAAGAAGCAGAAGCAGAAGATAAAAATCAAAAAAAGTTGCCAACCGCTTTTGAGTAGAAAATAAAATCATTACAAAATGTTTGATGTTATATCGCTGCCTGTCATCCTTTTTATGGTTGTATTGATGGTAATGATGCAAAGAGGTTAGGTCACCCAGTTACCCTGAACTCTGACCTTTTCACCACCTGTCATCATGCCTCTTCCTCCCTCCCTGTGTGTGTGTGCATATGCGTCCTTGTGTATGCGTGTGCACGCGTGTTTGCGTGTGTGCGTGTGTGCGTGTAGGTATGTCTTTCTTTAGAAGCGGATCTGCATTTGGCACGGTAAAGGAGAAGTGGTATTGGAGCTGTGGTACTTTTGTACTTGCTCCATCTTTAATGACGCCCAGATAAAGACAGATCTCGTGGCGCTGCAGGCTAGCGATGAGGAGATAGGGGGCCGCAGAAAACCAACGCGTTTATCTCCATTTTCCCATCTGACCCGCGCTTTGGTTCAGCTCACATCTAGGTCCGGACGGTTTCAGATTGGCGGCTGAACTTTTGCCTCCACGCCGGCGACGATATTAGGTTTTATGGAATGATTTATACATTATCCAGTCATTTTGGAGGAATGCAATTAGATAATTATGAAGCTTTTTTTGTGTTATTCTGTATTTACTCAAATAAAGTCCCTTTGATACAAGCACAAAGAATATAAAATACAGTTTTACATTGACAGATCCTATGTGTGAACACAAATATATAGTATTACGTATATAGTTTAGTATGGAAACATATAGCATGAAAAAAAGTTTGAAACATGATCCGTTTGCTTCTAAAATGTTCACTTGCCGATGGTCAAGGGAGGGAGGGGGGAGTAGAGGGGTTTGTCGACCACGGCGACGCAACTCAACTGAGCGTGTAAATCAGCATAAGTGATGCGATGGATTTTTCTGTGTTAATGTAACCCAGCGCAATAACTCACACGAGAGAGAGCTGAAGAGAGAGAGGGCGAGAGAGGAAGGGAACAAGTGTGTCCATGCCAGCGGATGGTGGGGGTCACCAGATTGACAATGTGATTGACCCATCAATTGAACCCCGTTGACCTCACCGGCCAATCAGGCTAATGGCAGCCTAAGGGCTTGTTGTTGCCTGTAGTGTGTGTGTGTGTGTGTGTGTGTGTGTGTGCGTGCGTGCATCGGAAGTGCATGCATGCATGTGCATATGTGTCTATGTGCGCGTGTGCCTGTGTAGGTGTGTGTGTGCGTGTGTATGTGTGTATGTGTGTGTGTGTGTGTGTGTGTGTGTGTGTGTGTGTGTGTGTGTGTGTGTGTGTGTGTGTGTGTGTGTGTGTGTGTGTGTGTGTATGTGTGTGTGTGTGTGTGTGTGCAAATGGCTGACCGGAAGCACAAAGGTTGCCACCCACAGAGAAGCCCCTTCACACCCTGGGTTTCTAACCTGTCACCAACTTTAACTGCCTTTATTGGCACTCGCCCCCCACTGTCCAACAGGCCAGTCGACATTGACATTTCTCTCACTCTCTGCACGGTTTATTAGAAAGTAAGGTTTTGGTCAATGACTTCCTCATAAGAAAAATACAACACATAGTAGTCTACAACTGTGGCCATACGTTGACTTATATTTCTGAATATGTGTTATAATTTATAATGAATGTGTATTGCAGCCAGACTTTCTGATCTCGGATCAATATGTTTTCGGTGGGTTCAAATAGCATGAATCAATTAAATTGTAAACTGTAGTTGGATTAAGATATGTGTGTGTGTGTGTGTGTGTGTGTGTGTGTGTGTGTGTGTGTGTGTGTGTGTGTGTGTGTGTGTGTGTGTGTGTGTGTGTGTGTGTGTGTGTGTGTGTGTGTGTGTGTGTGTTTGTGCATGTGTGTGTGTGTGTGTTTATGTGTGTGTGTGTGTGTGTGTGTGTGTGTGTGTGTGTGTGTGTGTGTGTGTGTGTGTGTGTGTGTGTGTGTGTGTGTGTGTGTGTGTGTGTGTGTGTGCGTGTGTGTGTGCTGTTGGCTGAAGGGGTTTGTTAAGACATTTCTATTTGATTATTGTATTGTATTTTCCACAGTTTTAATCAATGGTTCATAACTAACTCATATCTAGAATACTTTTCTATTCAATACAATACCTACACTATTGACTTGCCTGTGCCTTTACAGCAATCCATAATGACGTTAGAATAGGAAGTGTATTCTATAAGGTAACAGGACAAGTTCACAGAGGTCAAATGCCAAACCCTACCCTTCACTATACTTGACATACACTTTACTTGACACACAAACACACACACACACACGCACACACACACACACACACACACACACACACACACACACACACACACACACACACACACACACACACACAGACACACACACACACACACACACACACACACACACACACACACACACACACACACACACACACACACACACACACACACTACATAGAGCAGTGAAGTATGTTTAATTTATTCATATAGCTTGCCTTCTACTGACGTCTACTGTGTTTTTGTATTCTTTTCCAATTAATATTTTCACCCCCTTTATCTTCAAGCTTCTGCTACCTGCCTGGCTGCTGTTGACAAAGCGACTTGCTTTTAATGGCTTGCCTGGTAAAATAAAGGTTAAAATAAAAATAAAACCCCTTTAAACCCAAAGGCTGTTCACATTGGATGTGTTCACAAGGATCACATTTCAAAGACTTAAAAATAGTTAAATAACTGTATTAATTGCAGACATTGAATGTTGGATGGACCAAGTCCCATGAAATTAAAGAAAAATCAAATGCTACACTAAATAGGATAGTAAAGAATAAGGGATTGCAAACTGAGGGAGGGTAAACAGTGCGGGCATGCATTCAAAATAAAAAGCTGTGTGATTTATAAGTATATTTTGAGGCAGATGAGAGATGTTCTGGAAGTTGCTTCACCTACAAAAACTGCTTCACCCTGCTTGGTTGCAAGTTTGAACCCTGAGAACAGTGGGAAGGCCGGCATCCTGAAGTCCCAGTGGTAGCATACATATACCACCACAACACCACCACAGCAAAAAAACATACAGATATCACGGTGCACTTGCATCGTGAACTACACCGGCCCCCTCTCTAATCCAGTACCAGCTCCTCCTTTATGCCAGGGATTAACACCAACTATCACCTAATCCCAGAGGGGGGGGGGAGAGAAAGAGAGAGTGAGATTTTCTTGATCACAATAGTAATCTGCAGCGTTCTCCGACGTTAGCCAGCGTGATAGGCTTCATTCAAGAGGAACGTTTTCGACCATCTCCCATCACAGAAATCTTGCATTACTGAAATGAAATTGCAGAATAACAATTTGCATTCCATATGCTGGCGAATACATGAACAAGCGCATGCGTGTAAAGTTGTTTTTGCAAAAGATTTGTTTGTAACATTTATGCCTTAAAAACTCAATGATGCCGACAGTGTCTTGAAATGGGTTGATCAAATCATACAAAAGAATCCAGCAAAAGTTATTCTCCATTGTGGCTCTTGTACGTGTGCAGCAGGATATCCTTGTCCCACCATATGGTGGTAGTGGTGGTGGTGGTTGATTACTCCGGACCTGCAGTTTATCTGGGGATTTTAATGACAACAGATGGTTTCACAGGATTGTGAAGTGTCAAAAGCACTCACGCAAAGTCATCATTTGTATGCGCACACGTGTTTTTAGCATTGTAACGATGAGACACAACTAAATCAAACAGGCACAGACAGAAAGAGAATGACGTAAACAGGCTATAGCACAATTGCACATTACTCTGACTTGCTGCAAGAGAGTGACCACTGATTTCATTAGAACTTATCCACATTCCCAGCACCACTTTGTCTGGGTAGGCATCTTCTGGTCTATTTCAATGTTCCCCATGGACGACCCTGAGTGGTCAATGCTTGATGCCAACAACAGGCCCCCATGGATCTTTCCGGAAGGAAATCCATTGGATTGGGCCATAACACCAAATAGTTCCAACGTATCTTTGATTAAACTTGAACTAATTAAAATCTCTCTCATCTTGTTAGCCCTGGCCCTAATTGATTTCATTTGTCTTCGGCCCACTATCGGCTGTGACCTCTACTTAGTTAATTAATTAATTGATTTTCCTCAAGTGTATTTGAGGAAGTCAGAGAGGATATTTACCGTTTAAAAGTTCCTTTAATCTTGTTTGGTGTGCTCACTTTTTTTTTTACCAAGAAAGCAATTCATTTAGAGGTGTTAGCATGTGGGCGGAAGATTTGTTATGCCTTTTTGAACATTATATCGGAAAAAAGGTCTCTTCATATACAAAGAAACCAACTTCATAAAGAAACACTTTTGAAGGTATTTTAATTGCTGCACACCAAACAAACTTGATAGCATGAAGAACAAACCAACAAAGAAATGTTTTTGACCTCTAAAACACACCATTCTCATTTACACACTGAGAACTCACAAAAAGTAACCCGTTTATTCCTCTCACTTCAACAACAACCTCAAAACGTACTGCAAGATGCTGCGACACAGCAGCAAAACACTCACCTTTCAGAGTGGCAAAGTGTGTGTGTGTTTACGATATTACCATAATGAATGATCAGGGACCACTCTGGCGCCTTTATGGGGGTTTACTGGATGCCATAACCATCTTTAATGATATCGTTTTTCTTCAAGGCAGCAGGACAGAGGAGCTTTCTCAGCGCCTATGTGTTTATTAACCAGATGCTGAGAGTGATGCCCATATCACAGTCTTGGCAATGTTCCTTTAGAGGCCATTTAAGAGCGTAATGCTGTATCTTTATGCGGGGTAATCCAAAAAACTAAGGAAGATAGGAAAAAATGGGAACGTTGTATAAATAGGTAAAAGGCTTGTATCACTAGGCCTTATTGGGTTGTAGTCATGATGATGCCTTGAAGGAGGAAAATGGTACAAACGTTAGAGTAGACTGTGAGCGCGCGCGTGTGTGTGTGTGTGTGTGTGTGTGTGTGTGTGTGTGTGTGTGTGTGTGTGTGTGTGTGTGTGTGTGTGTGTGTGTGTGTGTGTGTGTGTGTGTGTGTGTGTGTGTGTGTGTGTGTGTGTTTATTAATCTAACAAAATGCTGCTGCCCTTCACTCACTAAAAGAGGGAATCTCCTTTCTAGATGACATAAATGCTTAGGAAACAGCGCGCCCTAGTGGCCAACAGCTGAAGTGTTTTGTTTTGTACCAAGTCAAGGCAATTCGACCAAGGCAAAGCAATTTGTTTGCTTTTGTAATGCTTTAACTACCAGTACAGCTTTCTTATTTTGACGATCAACACAGCACTAAAACTAGTAAAGGTCAAGAGTTGTACAGGCCTAACGATTAAATTGCTATATTGTATACCAAAGCTTGTGTTATTCACCCAGCGTGCCCAGAGGAATGCTATGATAAAGAACCTTTAAAACATCAAACTTTAAAATGGTTTAGCTTTTTAAAACGACCACACAGAAATTTGTGTTTGTGGTTTGAGCCCCACTGAGATATCAGCGGCCTTTCATATTAAAAACACATACTTTTTGGGCAAATTATTCAGGAATTGAACATTGAACGTTATGTTGTGTATGAAAGATTTAGTGCTGTTTTGGTAAGAATCACCCTGAAGTTAAGAGGGGTCAAATCTTAGTGCCCAATGCTTACCACAAATATTTGGCTGCCACTTTAATTAAAACCCTGTGTATTTAATTACTAAAAAGAATCATCAACTTGAAGCTATTTTAATTAGACAATTTTTTTTATCTTCTCTTGACATGTTTATGTATGTTTGATCAAATAGTATTATGTTTGTTTTATTTATATATTTATATATTGATATATATATATATATATATATATATATATATATATATATATATATATATATATATATATATATATATATATATATATATATATATATATATATATAAATTGCTAGCTATGTAATTCAGCACATTATTAATGAATGTAATAAACTACTTTTTTTAAACTGCCTATGTTTGTAATTTATCAGATGCCCTGCCAGCTTTCACATAACTGAGATGTAATCATTTGGCCAGCTCATAAATCCCAACACTGAAGGTGACTTGATGTGCAGAGAAAGTTGAAGATGAGGCTAGGCCAGCAAGCCTAATGGGTCTTAACAAGCCAATTTTATTTATTGCTGGCTCAAGGACAGACACCGCGTGGGTGCGCATAATGTATAGCGCTCTCTCTCTCTCTCTCTCTCTCTCTCTCTCTCTCTCTCTCTCTCTCTCTCTCTCTCTCTCTCTCTCTCTCTCTCTCTCTCTCTCTCTCTCTCTCTCTCTCTCTCTCTCTCTCTCTCAAAAAAGTGCCTTGCTGAACGTAAGATTTAAGGGCTATTATTTGAGGGTAATAAGTCACACATTTCGCCACATAATATATTATATATCCTAAAATAAATAAGCACTTATTCAGCGACATTATTGGAACGCTATACCTTTAATTCACGTCTGCCGTCATCGTGGATGACTGCTGTGTTTTGCGACGTGTTGTAAACGCTAGTAAGTGTTGTACCTGCTACCGTCGTTAGATATTATCATTATTTGCTGAAACTACATCAACACTTTTAAAAACGTGAAAGAAAACGATTTAATTCATAAGAATGTAATTTATAATTGAAAATCGGTTATATGTAGGGGTCATCTCTGTACGAGGTTGCATGTTGGTGATGGAGACGTTCGAGGAATTTTCCATGTGAGATGAATCAACGTTGTTTTCATTTAAAAACACTTGTATATATGTATATCAGTTCTTGACAGCTTAAGTCCTAATAGATGCATCGTGCAAAACCATTAACAGTCACTTCTGTATTGCGCGATAACAATGTTATCTCAAAAAAGGTCGCCCATTTTATGCATTGAATATGCCTACATTTATGACAAGACAACCACAGCTCTTTAGGGGTTGTGTTTATGTATGTTATAACGCAGGAACGGTGGTGTAGTGGTTATAGGTAGCGTGCTTTGTACCACTCCTCGCACGTTTTCTGTTTGGATTGTTGATTATGGCCTAAAGCGAGTTGTCAATTTGTAGCTTATTTCGTTTTTACTATTATGGTCTAAATATGTCCATATTGAAATGCAGAGCTCTTAATATTCCAATTGAAGGTGCTATATCATGCCATCGTTTAGATACTAACAAATGGTACATGGGCCAATTTCATGTTGGATGCCATACAGGAATGGCAAGAGTTCCCCCAATTTAAAAATACCTACTTCACACCCGATAACGCCTGATTAACACAGATTGTGTCCTCACAGAACCATGACGTTGCTTTCCCTACCCGAAACAACTCCTTCCCTTCCGGGACTTTGAAGAGCAGCACCGCTGCTGCCACCAGAGGGTCCTCCACCAACAGGTACCCCTTTAAACAAGAAGCACTTCCGAGTTCACAGACAACAACAACCCAATAATGCTAATGCCCGGGGCGCAAACGGCAACACAACAGAGGACTCGGCCCGCCCGTCACCACAGCTCCCACCGGCCCTCCCCTCGGTGCGTATCCTCGCCCGGGGTGCGGCCGGCCCACCCATGCCTGTGATCCCCATCCCGCGGAGGGCGCGCAGCTTCCACGGCCCCCACACCACGTGCATGCACTCGGCCTGCGGCGCCTCCCGCGGCGGCCAGCTGGCGCACGCCACCAAGTACAACAACTTTGACCTGTACCTGCGCTCGCGCTGCATGTACAGCTTCCTGCGCTTCCTGCTGTACTTCGGCTGCAGCCTGGTGACGTCGCTGCTGTGGGTGGCGCTGTCGGCGCTCTTCCTGGCGCAGTACGCCGGCGTGCGGGCGCTCCTGCGGCTCCAGTACAAGCTGTCCGTCATCCTCCTGCTGCTGGGACACCGGCGGCTGGACTTTGGCGCCCTCAACGACCTGTTCATCTACAGCATGCACGTCACCATGTTCCTGGTGGGCGGACTGGGCTGGTGCTTCATGGTGTTTGTGGACATGTAGCGCCTTGAAGGAGGACGGAGGACAATGGGACACATGGTAGACTAGGCTGTGTGTGTGTGTGTGTGTGTGTGTGTGTGTGTGTGTGTGTGTGTGTGTGTGTGTGTGTGTGTGTGTGTGTGTGTGTGTGTGTGTGTGTGTGTGTGTGTGTGTGTGTGTGTGTGTGTGTGTGTGCGTGCGTGCGTGCGTGCGTGCGTGCGTGCGTGCGTGCGTGCGTGCGTGCGTGCGTGCGTGTGTGTGTGTGTGTGTGTGTGCAAGATTTGGTCCCCCTTCAGATGATTTGTGTAAAATTCAGTGCCTTGCGAAAATATTCAACCACATTGAAATCAGCTTTGTGCTGAATTAGAAACAATGCTGAGGTGGTTAGGGCTGTAGTCAAGGAAATGTTGGTCGACAATATGAACTAAATGGGCCACAGGGCACTGTGGGCCCTCTACCTAGTAGCCTAAATATCACCTAAGGGCTGTGTGGAGGAAGTGGGTGTCAGTTTTACATTGTTGAGCGGGTTGCACATCAGATAAGCCAAGGAACGCCACGGAGCACCGCGTCAGACAGAAGTAAGGAAATACGTAGAAAGACTCTGTTTTAGGTCCTGTTCTGAATTTAATATATTGTGTTGCAATGGTTTGTGCTGCCATACCGGCCAAGGTGCCAATTCTGATATGTTCACACTCAAAGCCTCTCAATGATATTTCTAACATAATATAGCCTATCCCTCCGAAATAATAATAATGGATTAGAAAGGTTTTCTCATTCTGAATGTAACGCCAGCGATTTTCCGACAAATGAGAATTTGGTTGGACAAGACCAGAAGGTTTCCGCCCTGGAGATTTTGTTATTACCATGTTTAAAAGTGCCACTGGTTATATGTTTCAACAAGATTGTTGTGAATAACATGAAATACCCTGGTTGCGCATGGTGTATAAACTGAGGAGGAGTTTCAGCTCCTGCAGGTTAAACATGTTGCCTTAACAAGTAACGGGTAGGCCCAACATTGGCCAACGCCCCCGCCTGTTTAGTAAGCATTGGTAGCACTGACTTTCTAAAGGAACTGAAATGGGAAGTCAAAATGTTATGCATTCAAGCACGCAATTGGAAGCCGTGCAACACCGACCATACACTGTCTGGAGTGGTGGTGTATTATTTTAAAAGTGCTCAAGTCTCAATTCAAGTGTGGCCTTCATGTTATGTTGTGAAGAACACTAATTAAAAAGAGGACTTTATTGGAAAACATATCAGGAATTTGCCAGCTAAGATGCAGGACAGGGATTTGGTTTGCCCACTATTCAAAGTGCTACTGGTTGCGTGTCTGACCATACACCTGACACTGCAAATACTTCATCTTTGGGGACTGGGTACCTTGCTAAAATGGAGGATTGAATGTAGCAGTAAATTGAATGGGAGATTCTGCATCAGTGAGTTGTGGGAGAAAGTTCATCTTTTAGTAGTTCATCTATCTCAAGCATGAGGTTCAACAGGGTGAAAGTCGTCAAGTGGCAGAGTCAAACGCACACGTCTGGAGGATCTCTGGAGCTCATTGTACACAACAAGTGTCCTCAAACCAGCCTGTATGATCTGATGCTAAACCTGCCATGAAATGCCTTCCAACACAAGGTTGCAAAGCTGGTAAAGATTTCCCATTGCAGCAAATGGTCTCTTTACCATTTGCTAATGTTATTATCATATTAAAGCAGTCTATTTCATTTTCCTGGACATATCTACTTATAAATAGTTTGACTCCTGACAACATTCATGGGGGTTGTTGTTGAATATTTTTGCAAGGCACTCTGGCTGTATTAACTTATTTTGTGAAACAGCATACACCTTAGTTATTGAAGGGCTGTCCGCACCTCAATCAATGTCTTGAAATTGTTTTTCTTTAGTTCATGTTTTATTTTATTTTTAATCATGGTTGATTTCCAAAATATAATTTAATTCAAACCGTTTACCTTGTATTTATCTTTACCATCCGATTTTCCAGTTCTGCTGTCTGTTTTTAATGGTGTAGTCACAAGATTAAATTGACCTACCTATTCTAATTGCCTTACAAGACGGACTGTCTGGCGTCAAATAATATCATCATTTAATTCTGTACGATCTAAATCAATACTATGTTTGTGTCAATGACATCGTCGGTGCCGTTTGGTTCTCAAATTGCAGTTAATTTAGTTTTAACTAGGGGGCAGTATCATACAGTGATTGTCAAACTGGGATAACTTGGCTTGATTATGTTCATTATGGGCTGTAAAATGAAGCCACAGTGTGCCAACTAAATAAACAACTTAATTGATGTTCGTCAATGTAATGTTCAGGCAAGCCTAATGTGACTCTTATGTTTTTACAGTTTGATATGTCAATTATAAAATGATTAAAACGACTTATAATTGTATGAGCCATTGCACTGGATTGTGGTTTTAGTAGTTTTGTATTTCTACGTTCAAATTAAGTTATTTCCAATACACAGTTAAGTTACAAATAGGGCCTACGTTTTCTTTTGGAACACAACCTTGAAAAGGGTAGGCTCACGGTGGTTCATATGAACCATTTACAGGCAACACGTAGGCCTGTAAAAAAAAGGTGGAATTATTACAAGCTACAGGCCAACGTGATAAAACTGAATCTGCTTGCTTCGTTCAAATTATTCATTTTCTGTTTTGAAACGGAGACCAACACAATGTGGCATTTCCGACCAATAAACAGCCAATGTTTGTTCGTTTTTCTTAAAAGATAAACAAAAAACGAGCATTCAAGCAGAAACTAAGCCATTTTGATTTTCATACCCGTTTTCGTTTGAAAATCGACTACATAGATTTATCGCTTTCTGCACTCATTAGCTCGGACGAACACTTGGTGCCTCTATCAGTCATCCATCAAAAGCGGGCCCACCGTGTTTCTCACAGGCGCCTCTGTTTGGCTTCCCTCAGAACACAATGACCAACCGAGACCCAACTCTCCCATCTCTGCCAACCATAACAATGGCTGTGGCTGTGTCCCAATCACCTTATATAGCCTCAGTATGCATACATGCATCCCTACAAGAAATACAGAGAGCCGATCGAAGACTTGGAAATAAGGACAGCATAGGCCACCATAGCATAGACTCTGTGACCTTGACACATCTCTCCTTATAATTGGCGCTCGACGGACACGGCCTACTCGAAAGGGCGTGATTTCCACATGTCTCAGCTCCTAAACGTTTTAATTATTATTATTATTTGGTTATTGCGTAGGTAAAGCCCCAGAGACAGTGGAGGACTTTGGTGTAGGCCTATGCACTGCTCTCGACGCGTCGACGCTGCAGTGCGTGGCTTGGCCTGCTTTCTTCGGGATCTGCTCGAGACTGGCAATGGCTCAAGGCCGCACGCGGATAATCGGTGCTCAACAATACTCTATTGTTTTGCGGATCAACGCATATGCATCACATTCTGAGCCGAGTGAGATCCAAATGTCTCAACAGTACAGAGGTGAAATAGAAACGTCAGGTTGACTTGTAGTTGTGCAGGGCAACTCAAAAGAGTAGCCTGGAGAGACATGCGTATCGATATTTTCTAACCTCATTTATTTGCTCCCTGGGCAACCTATCGTATTTTATAAAGACTGGAAGTTAACAATTTTGCAAATATGCATACAATAATGGAGAAACAAAAAAAAGTACTCAATAATATGGAAATAACCATGCCATGGAGGCACCTCCCCAAATTTTTGAATAGTACGGACTTATATAGTTATGTAGGCCTAATGCATTCATGACTTTGACCCTCAACTGAGAAGCAAGCAAGACACCAATAGGACTACTTTTCAGACTGGAAAAGTAAAGCTATCTTTGCAAAGTAGTCTATAGTGAGGGAGCTCATATTTGAGCTATTACATTGATTAGAAAAATGGACGTTTCGTCCAGAGAAAAGTTCACTCTATCTCAGTTAATATATAAGGGGAGCGGCAAATGTCCTGTTCCCTAAACAATAGCCCTATAATCAACATAGGGCCGTGAGATAACAAACCACGCAGTCCTGCTGACTGTATGGCGCACCGTTGACCTCGTTTTAGTAGCGAGAGGTGCGAATCCTGTCGGCGTTTATATAAAATGTTATCGCATCGGGCCACGGTATAATATATCACCCCGGCGCGCCACTCGGAAATGCCAGCGGTACACCTTTAAACTCGCCTAGAGTGTCCTTTAAACTCGACCAACGTGTCGGTAAGAAAAAAAAAAAAGGTACACATTTCTGCGCACAGCACCACCACCACCGCCATACGACGGTGTGCCGCCGACTTTGAGAATCGAGACTTGTCGGCGCACAGACACGCACACAGGCACACACACACACACACACACACTCTCTCTCTCTCTCTCTCTCTCTCTCTCACTCACACACGCGCACACACACACACACACACACACACACACACACACACACACACACACACACACACACACACACACACACACACACACACACACACACACACACACACACACACACACACACACCGACTTGAATATAACCTAAAATAAAGTCGAGTGTCACCAGGCATTTTCCCCTTTACAAAACGTCTGTGTCTTTAAAAAAGTCTTTACCGAACGGTGAGTGATGTCAGGCAGCACGCAGTTCATATACCGTTCATGTGAGCTGCGTTCACTTCCTGCAAACGGAGAGCACGCGAACAGAGTGTCGTTGGATATGATGGGGCGCGAGCGGGGCGATCTGCTAGAGTGAAGCGAACAGGCGAGGCGAGAGAAGCCCGGGCCTGCACCAGAGGTACCCCGCAAACTTTAGAGGTGTTGAGAGGGGTATACGATACCCACATCTTCCTCTTCTTCCACCCCCTCCTCCCCCCGGCGGACACGTATTTTTTTTATGAAGGAGCCGCATTCAGGGGTAAATATTCTCTATGTCTTGTTGACTTGCGCATACATTTCGTACGAGGGCTTTACGTTGTGTTTTTATTCGCCCGACCCTCGTTTTTATGTCCTATCGATCGCCTTACTACAGGATATGGAAACTTAGCCAGATATTCTGCTGACTTGGCAATGCGATATGGGGCATTTGTTCGCACCGGCAGCTAAACTAGTCATTTTAACTTTTGTGTTGGTATGTTTTTAAGGGTTATACATCCAGCCGTGATGCCATAGGACCTACATTAACTCGCGACCACACTTCATATAGCATTATTGTACATGTATGCTAATGATTGTGTTTATTAAAATCTACAGCATTCCCCAGCCACTATTCAAATCTGTCCTGATAAGGTTTCAAATAGTCAACCAGATGTCACAGTTCTCCCAGAAGAAAGTGTCCTAATGTCGCTCGTATAGTCACACTGGGTTGAAAAGGGTAGCTCAGTGTCATCCGTTTTGGGGTTTTCTCCATGAAGCTAAGTTTTGTGTGTGTTAGGACATGGACCCAGAGTGTGATGTCGCTCTGGTTAACATGTTCGGGCACATAGGTTTATGGTGTTCCTTACTGTCAAAGGTGATGGACGCGTTACTGTACCGTTCTGCTCCGGGTCATCCTGTCATGATCACGTGGACTATTGGACGTTTAAGCATAATGCCTGTACAGTTGTACTACACTTAATAGAGGCACGCCATGGTTTGAATAGTGTTTCAATGGTGTCTCGATGGTTTATTTTTGTTAAAGAGTATGGTTAAAAGCCAATGAGATGGGAAAGTATGGCAATGATGTATGCTGTTTTTATTCCTCTTAATCAGATGTTAACACATTTTAGTCAACTGAGTTCCAAAGCCCAAAACGACAGAGGGAAAGATAACTCAATTAAATTACATTATCATAAGGACATTGGCATTAGGTGTACATTTAATTAGAAATCCATTGTCCTCATGGGCATAGCAGCATTTCAGGTCTACCCTTTTTATTTTTTTTAGCTCTCTGTATTTGATTTGCTGGAGTTATTTGAGTCTATGAACCTGCCATAGTATGGATGTTTATGGGGCTGGTCACCTCACATGAACCCGTAGGTGAAAGCCAGCCTCAGGCACGCTTACGCTATACAGTATGTGGCTGGCTGTCACATAAGCTGTGGTGAAGTGCTCATTTCCTGTCACTTTTCTTTGCTTTCCATCTCAACGCAACTCCACTTCTACTCCTCTCTCTTTCTCAGCAGTTCTCTTTCCTTCTCTTTTTTTATTATTGGAAGGCAGGCAGGACTGCCTACTTCCATTGCTTACTCTTGTTTACTCAATACACATTGCATGTAATTACACAATGCCGTCGCAATGTAAAATCACCGCCATCTTAACAAGGGTATCACAGTGGAAATGTTATCGTCGTGATCTTGTATTCAAGGTATCTTCTGAGAATAGGCTGCCCCAGCATATAGACTCAGTCCAATGTGTAATGACGACACCCGATTCTTCCCAACAGTTGGTCATGGCATAGCTAGTCTGACCTTAGTAATCGCTGTGGTTAACCCTCGGTTAAGCTAATTTAGCATCAAGTTGAAAACTGTCTGAGGGCATTACTTTGGTTGAATGTTGTTGTTGGTTGTCAACTGTTTTTACAGTTTTAAATCACACTATTGTTTGTTATGCAAGTTCATTCAGCCAATATGCACCTTAGCCCTAAGCATTTTGCACAACAACAAGGAAAGAAACACAGCCGTGTCCTCGCCTTTAAATATGGTCCATTTTAATACACAGACTCATGCGTCAGCTATATAGGCAACACAAAGAAAGGTCTTATCTCAGTATTTATGATATTCTTACTCCTCCTCATTGCCGGGAAATCGTTTCGGAGTAATGTGTGTTTGTGCTGCCAAGTTTCTTTCTTCAATGTTTAACACAACACAACATACATGGAAAATGTGTTGGGCTTTTTTTCTCTTTCTTTCTAAACCAGGGCCTTCAACGCTACCCGTCTTTGACTTGGCCGGCTGCCAAAGGTTTGTGATGGTTCTCAACAGCTGTATTTGCCTGTGTGTTTGTGCGTCTCCATTTGTGTGTGTGAATGTGTGTGCGCACCCATGGCCTTGTGTGAATGTCTGCTTGCGTTTTTGTTCCTGTGTATGTTTGCGTGTTTCAGTGTTGCATTTGTGGGTGTGCGTGGGTGTGTGTGCGTATGAGTATGTCTTTGTGTGTCTCAGTGTACTGTGTGTGTGTGTGTGTGCCATGTCCTGGGATGGCCTCCCTCTATAGGCTGTGCTCTATACAACATTCCACAAGGGGGCCTGTGGCTGCGGGCAAGGATAGTCTCATGGAGAGAAAGCGTTTTTTGCTGGTGCACGCACACACAAAGACACACATTCACCATTCACGTGTATGCTCTCTCACTCACACACACACACACACACACACACACACACACACACACACACACACACACACACACACACACACACACACACACACACACACAGAGACACAGACACAGACACACACACACACAGACATTCTCACATGGACACCAACACAACCATATACGTGGACATTTGCAAATGTGTAGACACAGACACACACGTTCACACTTACGCCAACCTCACAACCCAACACACACATACACACACATTCACACTTACGCACGCATACATTCACATCGATACGTGTACACTCTCACACACACACACACACACACACACACACACACACACACACACACACACACATTATCACACGTACACTCACACATGCACACATTCTCACATGTACATTCATATACAAGCACACACACACACATTCTCACATGTACACTCAGAACCATGTGCATGCAAATCCAAACACACGCACACATCTATGCATGCATATAAATAAACACAGAGTGGAGAAGTGGTCTAACTTGTATAATTGCCTGGGAGACACCTATAAGATCATGAGTCAATAATAATGTTGTGGCCTTGGGTACAGACAACAGCACTTGCATAACCTCTCTAGCCCGCCAACCAACATTAATGGCAAGAGTTGAGGAGACAGAAGTGCTTCCATTACTGTACTGCCTTCAATTGGTTTGTGTATTAGACTTGTGAAGAATTGTGCTTGGGGCTCTTATGGTAGAAATTGATGATAACATCTAATGGAAAAATATATTAGTATTACCTTGCCTATACTCTATATGAATCAAATAAGTGTGGAGAAACATTGAGTTAAAAAAGTATCACACTCCCCCAGTACAGATGTAATAATTGCTACCCTTGTATTTTCTAAGAGTTGAATGGATGCAGTTGACCTGTTGGATGTGTGTAGCTGGTATGTTGACTGTGTGCAGCTAGCATGTTTCCATATATGGTGTCATACAAGCTGGGGGGCCATGAGAAGGAGAGCAAGGGAGCAGCGGATTTCCACATAAGAAAATGCAGTGGATTTCCACATAAGGAAATGGAAGCACGGGATGAGGTAGCGACATAGGGATGATGGATTTGCAGACTGGAGCATATAGGCTGAGGTCTGAGGAGAGGCTCTTGAGTTCATTGCCAAACAAACTCAGGCTTTGTTCTTACGCGTTCAGAAGTGTTAGTGAAAGTCTTTGTCTTTCATACTTTGGTTTTCTTGAACTCTCTTGTTTTGTTAAAGTGTTAAAATCTACAACTACGACGCACTCTCCCGTTTGTTGTTAACGTGTGTGTGTGTGTGTGTGTGTGTGTGTGTGTGTGTGTGTGTGTGTGTGTGTGTGTGTGTGTGTGTGTGTGTGTGTGTGTGTGTGTGTGTGTGTGTGTGTGTGTGTGTGTGTGTGTGTGTGTGTGTGTGTGTGTGTGTGTGTGTTCCTCCTGACATTACAGTGAGAACGATAATATGACTTGGGATATTAAATAATAAATCATTATGATGATCATTGCACATTCTACACATTCTTGATACATCAAGGTGCCATGGCCAAGCATGCGCATTACTTCTATCACATTCGAGCTACTGATGTGTGTAGGGCCTAGGTCTAAGTTAGACGCTCTTTAGGATGGGCTTCAGTAGCAGTCGAATTATTGAAATGTGGAATGAGAGAAGTTCCATAGTATCTCTTTCCTGAACTCCCCAATCTCTGCATGTGTGCATTATTTAAGGGGCCCAGTCGACTATACCAACTGGTAGGCTCTTAAGTTGGTCTATCACCATGACTTGTTATGGTAAATTTACAGCACACCTGGAGGGGAAGACAAATCTTACTTTCGACCTTATATAGTACATCGCCCGCTTCATCCACACAACAGTCATCAGCAAATTAGTTCATCAGCAGGAGGGTTAGCAATCCATTTCTATAGAGTCTGACGGAACATGTTCTTGACATACCGAAAGAAGGGCGCAGTTAATTATTTTGCCACCATTACTGATTCTTTGCCAAATTGTGACACTTCATGCATTGCCCATCCGTTTTGTTAATCCTCACTTTTATCCACAAACAGAGAGTCAGAGGTGGCTTTTCATAATTTGAGGCAATGCAACCAAAGAGGGAAATGTAACAACTCTTCCCATTTGGTAAATGGACGGGGTTCATAGCAATTCTCAGTATAACCACTCAAAGCAGCTGGAACTGCATGATATCCCAAGGGTCATCAAGTAGTGTTAAACAGCCCAGTGATAAAGCCATTTAGAATGCTTAAATAGGGCTCTTTAAGTATGATATAAGATCACATGGTTGGGATGTGTCTAATAATGATCTTTAAATTTGATAACGATGCAGTACAAGTTCACATATCGTATTGAACGGTTATGACCCAAACTCAGCTTACAATGTCAGATGTATTACAACTATATACAGTGACAACACACCTTTTGGGAGCTTACTCCATGTCAACATTAATCGTGGTATCACTTTCTATGCATCAGTGTTCATTCATCGTCTCCTATACTGGGTTGTACGCGGGTTTGTTATTGGAGAGAAGTAATGTTTAATGTTTAAACTCTTTCGGTCAACTGAAACACAGTCAAGTTCCCTGATAACGGTTAAAAAGTCTTCAGAAAGTCTCAAATCCATTGATCTGGTTAAGGTTAGGTTATCATGATTTGATTAAGAGAGAGAAGAAATTCAAGATTAAAAAAAAAACTAGTCGGTCTTTGCCTGAATGCTGTCGTCCTGAGGACATGATGTCCTTGTCCTGGTTGACCCCTAATGGACTCCAGTTCCCCCTCAACCTAACCATAGCCATGGTCGAGGAGTGTAGCGGGGAATGTCTTGTTTGTTTGGGATTTGATTTTCCAGGGCTTGGCGTTGAGTCTTATATTTCTTTCAACCCACAGTGTTGCAATGCGTTACATTCAGGACCTCAGCGTTTGGTTTCTGCATGTCTCTGCGCCCTACAAAGTTCGGTGGCAGGACGGATGGTGCATATATTCCGCACTAGTGTGAACAGTTAAGCTGCCAAAGTCTTCTCGATCCAACCGTTGGATGAAGAGGAACTGTTTGTCTGTTGGTGGTGTTCTGAGGCCTCAGGAGGACACCTGTATCTCTTCACCCTGGTTTAATTTAAATGTGATAGAACTGGTTTAAGGATTAACCCACGATCACATCGCAGGTTTACAACACAACACTCTCGGAAGAGAGCACTCTATAACAATGATTTGCTGAAACTTTCTTGGGTTTTCTAGGTTAAGATGAGCCATTTCATGTGCCCCAAAGTTATCTTATACCTAGCTAAATGCTTAGGTAATGGATGACTTGATGGATGTGGTATTGGTATGCAGGTATGTGATTGTAACCGGGGTTATGCAAGCAGTCCCACCTATTCCATCAATAAACTATAGAACATCTACTCTCTCAATATGGCATTTTGGAGGAAGTTATGTTACTTTTGCTCAGCTTTGCCAAAGAAAATTGAAAATGACATGGCATCTTTAGTTCCCAGCCGAAAGTGTGACAACGAAAAAGACAATGGGCCGAAGTAGCAATTGACGCCATAGAAAGTGGAGAGTAGGAAAAGTACTCGGAAGGGCCATTGCATATTGGACGCCGTTGCATGTCGCTCATTCGCGGGCTCTTTGGCATGCAGTGCGTCAGGAAGGCTTCCAAGAAGGAAGACAATGAACAGTAAACATGGCATATTCCTCCGAACAATTCCACATGAGATCACATGAATCACGTGATTCAGTTTCTCCGAATCACCCCGATCATCCCGACCACCACCACCACCACCCCCACCCCACCACGCTACCCCAAAACACGGCGGGTAATAACTATGCAGTGCTCAGCTTGGTGTTCATTGTGTGTGTGCACTGAAGCTTCTTGAGGGAGGGCACTCTTACGAAACAACTTAACGCATAAACTGCCTATTCATCTTTCCTTCTCTCTTTCATTCTTTCTTTCCTTCTTTCATGCTCTCTTTCATTCTTTCTCAGTCCCTCTTTCTCCCTCACTGCCTCTCACCCCACCTCTCTTTGTCTCTTTTTCTCAGCTATTTTCCCTCTCTCTTTCTCTCTGTCTCACTCCCTGGCTCTCCCGCTCTCCCTCTCTTGCTGCCTCTGTGTCTCTCTCTCGGTCTCTCAGTCTCTATGTCTCTCTCTCTCTCTCGCTCTGCTAAGTGACATGTTTGGCCATTGGCATAATGCCTAGCCAGATCACATGGCATCATGCCTGTGTGTGCTTGAGAGAGTGCGTGCTTGTCTCGAAGCCCTCATTGTATACGACAGTAAGAGTAAAGGAATTTACATTTGTATTTGCATGTGTACGTGAGACTTATGAGCATTTGCATTTGAGTCAAGACACGAAAAAAAGAGGATTCCAGTATAAATACAATCATGCACCCGCCACAGAGCTATGGCCGTGGCTGCCAAGAGCTTTGACAATGATATCTTTTTGATAGAGTCAGGAGGTCTGATTTCATGTTGGATGGAAAATTTGATAGTTATTGAAATTACTTGATGTTTGCCCTTTTACTTGATGGATCGTGCCTTTGAAAGCGCTTTATCTTGTTGAGGAATGTTTATCGTGGTTCATGACAAATGCACACATGCTTTTCACATCTGACCAGAAATCTCTGAGTTTTGGCAAATCCTTCTTTATAGCGCCATTCCATGCTCATCTCTCTTATTCGTATTCTAAACTTCTGGCTTAAAGCTGCTATGGAAACACGTGTATTTCCCTCCCTTTACT